>NW_017618579.1:0-30000 GCF_001879475.1 Ipomoea nil | reverse complement strand
GCCTCTTAGTAACTCTCTTTTGTAGTATGGGCATGCCAAGATATTTCCCAAGGTTTTCCGTCACTGGAATGCCCGAGATGGTACCTAACCTCCTCTTGACCCTGTTCAGTGTGTTAGAAGAACAGAAAATCAAAGATTTATTGAGATTAATTTGCAAACCTGACCAACTAGAAAATTCGTTTAAGCAGTCCATCGTCGTGTGGATTTGATTCTCCGATGCTTCTCCAAAGAGCATGAGGTCATCCGCAAAGAAAAGGTGCGAGACACCAATTCCTCCCCTTGAGATGTGGATAGGTTTCCAAATGTTACTGTTGACCTCTTGCTGAATCATATACGACAATTTTTCCATAGCTAAGTTAAACAAGTATGGGGCTAGGGGGTCTCCTTGTCTTAGACCCCTCCCCGATTGGAAAGGAGCGAGTTTCTCTCCATTCCAGAGAATCTTGATGTTGCTTTCTTTAAGGGTGAAGAGAATAAGCTTGATCAAACGATTCGGGAACCCAAAGTCAACGAGAACCCTTTCTAGGAAACGCCAGTCTATGCTGTCATAAGCTTTATGCAGGTCCACCTTCATCACAAAGGCACCCTTTTTACCTTTTCTTTGATTGATGCTATGGACAATCTTGGGTGAGGATGATATTGTCTAAAGTAGATCTCCCCGGTAAGAAGCTGTTCTGATGTGGACCAATCAAATTATTCATCAGCGGTCTCAACCTGTTGACAATTACTTTCGAAACAATTTTGAACATGACATTGAGGAGAGTGATCGGCCGGAAGTCTGCAGCGGTTTTCGGGTTGTCTTTTTTTGGTATCAAGGTGACGAACGCCTCCAAAAGAGAAAGTGGAATTGTGGCCGAGATAAGGGCCTCATTCACCATCTTAGTTATAGATCCGCCTACCTCTTGCCAGAAGTCTTGATAGAACGCTGCCTGAATGCCATCAGGGCCCGGACTTCCCATACATTTCATGCCGAACACTGCAGCCTTAACTTCGTCCACGTCGGCCGGTCGGACAAGCTTCTTGGCTTCTAACGGGTTGAGTTTTTTACCATCGTGTCTTGTTGGTGCATTTCCATCTTGGTTAGCCCTACAAAAGAGGTTAGAAAAGAAATGGATGACATGATCTTTAAGAGTCTTACCATCGGTATTCCATTCCCCGTTAATTTTGAGGGCTCTGATTCTTCCTCTGCTTCGTCGAATGATAGTGGAACGGTGATAGAAGCGGGTATTCCTGTCCCCGTCTTTGATCCAAGCTTTCCTGGATTTCTAGAACCAAAGGAGCTCTTCTTGGGCTAGCGTTTTGTTAAGATCCTCCTTAAGTTTCTTTTCCAGAACTTGGAGCCCCCGGGAGTGATACCAATTTGAGTTTTGGATACCTTGTAGTCTGGCTTGCAGCTGACGTTTTCTTTTGAAAATATTACCAAACACCTCTTCATTCCATTGCTTGCTAAGCCTTGTAACTTCATCGATGGCTTCCACCACATTACCACCTCTGTCTTTCCAAGCAGTTTTCCAAATTCTTTTGTAGTCATCATGAGTAAGCCAAGCTGCTTCGAACCGGTAAGGCCTATTACCCCTTACCGGGGCCGATCCAGCATGTCTAATGAAAGCAATAGGGTGGTGATCCGAATGAGTTCTAGTAAGGACTTTGGCTTTAGCTTCCGGGAAAGCCTCTTGGGCTTCAATATTCCAGAAGACACGGTCAAGCTTACGTCTAGTGTTCATCCGGCCCCCGATATGTCTACACCACGTAAACGACGGTCCTATGGAGTTGACTTCCATGAGACCACAGTTCTCAAAGGCTGTACAGAATCTGCTCAGATTATGGGGATTAACATGATCATTTCCCCAGTGTTCATTAATGTTTGCAATGTCGTTGAAGTCTCCCTGTATGACCCACGGCCCAGCTATGGACTCAGAAAAGACTCTGCAGTCATGCCAGAACACTTCTTTGGTCCTCAAGTTAGGCCTAACGTATGCGAAAGAGTGGTACATGGATGAGTTCCCACCTTCCGTGATTTTACAGTGAATAGTTTGTGAATTGCTTCCCACCACTTCTAAGTTGAGGAGGTTACTGTTCCAAACTAGAAGAAGACCGCCTGCAAAACCAAGCGGATTAACAACAAAAAATTTATTAAAGCCCCACTTACTGAGCGCTTTGAGAAGGTTGTCGGCTTTGCTTGTCTTGGTTTCAAGGAAACAGATAGCTCTCACGTTATTGTTGTCCATGACTACTTTAGCGTGACGGATCATTTCCTTGTTCCCAACACCCTGACAATTCCACGAAACAATCGTCATATAGGGGGTTGAGGGGACAAGGAAGTTAGGACACCACCTTCCTTAAGCGTCGTCAAAATGGGAGTATTGGGCACTGTGCTTTGTCTCCCGTCTGTAGTTTTTTCCAAGCTGATATCCTTGGAGTTGTTATGTTGCGTCATTCCAAAGACAAAACCACCAGCAGATCTCTGGGTAGGCTGAGGAACTGGTTGGTTATCCTTCACGGCATTAGTCTGCTTAGAGTTTTCCATGTTTTTTTGTGGCTTGCCTCTTCTGCTTCTCGGAGGTTTCTTCGTGGTTTTTTGCTTCCCACTAGGATCCCCTTCCAGGAAGATGGGAGTTTCATGCAAATCGTCAATCTCCTGTAAAACAGAAAAACCATTACTAACATTTAACGCAGTAGGGGCTGGTGGACTCACCTTGTTCACCGGAGGGGATGTCTTTTTGGATTTCCCTCGCGCAGCTGCCGTCTTACTGGTTTCCGGTTCGACGTCAACCACCACCCTTTTGCCTTTATTAGTTGACTCTTTAGGCCTGGTTTTTGCAGTAGTCTGTTTTGGAGGATTGCGACTATCAATCTTGGATTTCTAATCCTTATAGGACACAATCATCCAAGGTCCATACTTTTTCAACGGAGCCGCCATCGGCACTTCTTTTTCGTTAACCTTCCCAGTGTCGTTGACGTTCATCTCCGACGTAGGATTGGTGTCCGGAATGTTCTGTTCCGGCGGCTTGTTCAGATTGCAGTGGTTGGAGACATGGCCTACTTCTCCACATGTGAAGCATATGGTATGCAGGCCTTCAAACTCCACCTTTTGGATCCGATCGAGAACCCATATCATCGAGACAAGAGGTTTCGATAAATCTATCTCAACAGCCGCTCGTGCGAACATGCCACGATCAATACCCGATGTGCATCTGTCAAGTTTGATCGGATTTCCCACGTGGTTGAGGATATTTTTAACTGCGTCGTCGCGGTAGTATTCCGCTCCTAGGCCCGGTAGACGAACCCACACAGTCATCTTCTCCATTTTAGCAGTCTGGGGATCGAAGTTTAGTCTCCATCTTTGCGGGATGACATAACAACCAAACAACTTCCATGGCCCATCAAGGAGGACGTGTCTGTACTCAGAGGCCACGTTAAAGTGGATGATGTAGTAACTATAGCCGATGTCTATCATCTCCACCTTTTCATTGATGTTCCACAGTTTGATCAGTCTTTGTTTCAAGAGAGGGAAGGCCGGTGGCTTCCCTAAAAACTTGATAATAAGCGCCTTACGCCAAGGTTTCACAAGATCTTCCCGGAAGGCCTTGGAAAACTTCGCAACTGGGATGCCATCTCTCGTATCCTCCGTTGCTTTGTCAGGTTCCACCACGAAGCCATCACCCAGCCAGTCATCGTCCGTTACTTCAGCCATCTGGTCATCGTCTAGCATGGGGTGGGTTGTTGCGGTTTCCGCAAAGGAACGTTTGAGGATCTTCACTCTCTTGTTTGTGTGGGGGGCCCTTTGTGCTTCACCTTCTGCCACCGGCTGGGCGGCTGACGGCGACCCTCCGGCCACATCGTCCATGAAAGGTAAGTTCCACCGAAGGTGGATCTACCGGAAACTTACCAAAGAGACACAAGACGCGAGAGGAAAGTTGGAGAGCGTTTTCTCAATAATTCTGTGACAATAGTTTTTGACTTGTATCCAGGAATGCTATTCCATAAGGAATGGAATAGGCAAGGAATAGAATAGGAATTGTATTCTATTGTTTGGTTCGCGGAAGGAATAGACTTTAGGAATTATATTACAGTGTTTGGTTGATTTAAGGAATATAAATGAAATATGTTTTAAAAGACATAAATACCCTTATTAAAATATGTGATGGTGGCGATGGTGGTGGTGGTGGTGGTGGTGGTGGTGGCGGTGGTGGTGATGGTGGTGCTGGGGTGGTAGTGGTGGTGGTGGCGGTGGCGGTGGTGGGGTGACGGTGACGGTGGTGGGGGCGGCGACGGTGGTGCTGCTGGTGGTGGTTCTGGTGGTTCTGGTGACGGTGATGGTGGTGGCGGCGGCGATGGTGGTGATGGCGGTGGTTGTGCTGGGGTGGCAGTGGTGGGGGCGGCGGCGGTTGTGGCGATGGTGATGGTGGTGGTGGTGGCGGTGGCGGCGATGGTGGTGGTGGTGGTGGCGGCGACAGCGGTGATGGTGGTGGTGGCGACGACGGTGGTGAAATAGGATAAATTTATATATAGGATAAAAAAAATTAGGTTAAAGAAAGGGGTAAAAAAGAAAATAGATTCTAAAATATATTCCTAAGCGTTCAGTAATAGGCTAATACCAGAGGGGGGCTAGTAATAGCTATTACCTTATTTGAGGTAATAGGCTATTACCAGGAATATTATTCCTGGTAATAGAAATGGTTACCAAACAAAGGAATAAGCCTATTACTGGGAATGCTATGCCATTCCCTGCCTATTCCGTAAACCAAACGGGCCATAAGTTCCATTTATCTAACTCAACTGAAGGTAACGTGACACTTTGTATTTGTACTACGTTTATAATACAACATTCTTTATTGGATGTATCTAGTGGTCTTTTACTAGCTAGCTAGGGTTATAAGATGATGACCTTCACCCTAAATACATATTCAAGTAACGACTGCAAGCAACTAGTGTCACAACCTATACTTCAGGCAATCACCGGCGACGACTCATGGCCTCATGTCTAGAGAATTCCTTTTGAGTTTGTAAATCTATGACTTTTACTTTTCATTTTTTTAATACTTAGGTGATCATAGTTTCGCCTGACTAATTATATTCTACCCCTATAGGACTCCACTCCTAGAGCCACTGTGTAGGTAAATTTTGATTCGCGCATTTAGTCCTCCGGTCAGACCCTAGTCTTAATATGCACACAAGAGATCCAATCCATGTTAAGGATATCTGTGGCTGACATCTTTTGTATATGATTAGTTCTAGTTGCATTCCTTTTATGTAGCATTGTTAGACTGGTTGTTACAACAACCTGCTATCTTCTCTCCCTTGTATGCTATTTAAAGCTGATTGTTTTACATCAATAATATCAATTAAGTTCATAATCTATTATGGTATCAAGAGCCTAATTTCTCCTACGATATTTTTTTTTCTCTCCTTCCCCTTCCAAATGGCTTCCGCTACTACAACCACAAATACAATAATCCAATTAAATGCCCCAACACACTTCCCAATTAAACTCACGATTGTGAATTTCCCAGTGTAGCGGCGTCAAATTCATGCCACACTTGTTGGGTTTAATCTCTTTGGCTATGTTGATGGTACAACCAATGAACCAGCTAAATTCACTGATCCTGCTCAAACTTCTGTCAACCCGGCCATTTAGCTTGGTATCGTCAAGACCAAGTTATTGTCAGTGCTCTACTTGGGAGCTGTACTGACACCATACAGCCCCTTATCTCCTCGGCTACGACAGCCCATGATGCGTGGCAACGTCTTGTTGCTAGTTACGCCAGAGCCTCACGAGGACGTATCATATTCCCCAAGGCCAAACTCACGAGGAATCCGCGAGGGTCTCGGTCCATCACCACTTATCTTAATGACATGCGAGCCATAGCTGATGATTTAGCGTTGGCTCAGTGTCCTGTATCTGACGAAGATCTAACCGTCTATTTATTGACTCAGCTAAGCGAGGATTACAATTCCATCACATCGGTCATCCGCGTTCGTGAGAAGCCTCTTTCTTTTGGCGAGTTGGCAGATGTGCTGACTGACCATGAACGCCAATTAACAGACGCAGATGCTTTGCGTCAGTCCTTTTTTACTACTGCTAATGTTACTCAACGCACCTCGTCACCCCTGCGGCAAAACCACCAGTCCAACACCAATCGGAGGGCCCGCAACAATAACAATCATTATGGCTCCAATCGACAACAAGGGGAACACAATCGCTCCGGTATCGTCTGTAAGTTTTGTTATCTTACGGGTCATGAAACAAGGGTGTGTCGCAAGCTAGCCCAATTTCTAAAGGAGCATAATGTTCCCCCTGTGCAATCCTTTGTATCTCCTACAGTCAATTCGATGACTGGGGCTTCTCCTCCCTGGATGTTTGATAGTGGGGCGTCGCACCATGTGACACCAAGCCTCGCTCCTTTGCAGACTTTCGTCGAGTATAGTGGATCAGATGAAATACGTCTGGGTGACGGTAATTCCTTACAAATATCCCATATTGACCAGTCTGTCATTCCCACTCCTTCTAATGTTCTCACTCTAGATAATGTCTTGCGTGTCCCACAGTTACACACCAATTTAGTTTCTATTTCCCAGTTATGCAAGACTAATCGTGTGTTTGTTGAATTCTTTGATTCTTATTTTCTGGTCAAGGAACTTTGAACGGGGATTCCGCTGCTACAGGGGGCGAACATTAATGGTGTCTATTTTGGACCAGTTGCCTCTCAACCAACAGTTCATGCTCCGCAAAAGTTGGCCAGTTTGTCTCAGTGACACCAACAACTTGGCCACCCGTCGAATAAAGTGTTGCAACTTGTGTTGCAACGCTGTAATGTTCCAGTCTCCTTGTCATCTCTGCGAAAATTTTTCTGTTCCTCCTGCAATGTTCATAAAATCCATAAACTGCCTTTTTCTAAAAATACACTTGTTAGCACTAAACCTTTGCAACTTGTTTATACTGATGTGTGGGGACCTACTGAGAACTCTATTGATGAATTTCGCTATTATATCATTTTTGTAGACCACTTCTCAAAATACATTTGGATGTACCCCATGAAACGTAAATCGGATGTGTTTACAATATTCATTCAGTTCAAATAGCTAGTGGAAACATATTTTAGCCTGTCAATTATTTCTGTTTACTCAGATAATTGGGTCGAGTTCATGAAACTTGGTCCGTTTTTAAATACTCACGGTATCTCTCATTTCACCACCCCGCCACACACTCCTGAGCACAATGGTGTCGCAGAGCGACGACACAGGCATGTCGTGGAAACTGGCATGTCTCTTTTTCACTCCGCGTCTTTGCCGTCCTCATACTGGACCTACGCCTTTTAGACAGCTGTATATCTTATTAACCGGGTCCCTACTCCGATTTTAGGTAATCAGTCCCCGTTTTATGTCTTGTTTCAACAATTGCCTAATTATGCCAAGTTACAACCCTTTGGTTGCCTGTGTTTTCCCTGGTTGCGTCCCTATAACACCAAGAAACTACAACCAAAGTCACGTCCATGTATTTTCCTTAGCTACTCGAACACCCAATCCGGTTATAAATGTCTAGATTTTGGTTCGAATTGTATTTATGTATCTAGGCATGTTAGATTTGTGTCCCATGTGTTTCTTTATAACGATTTTCAAAAGTCATCTAACAGCTTACCTTCTGATTCTCATGATTCAGAATCACGCCATATTTTGTGCAAGTCGTCTCCTTTGTCTACACAGGTAGAACCCGTGGGTGTTCCAACACCAGCTCCAACTCCAGTTCAAAGTCCAGTTCCAACTCCAATTCCAAGTCTAGTTCCAACTCCAGTTCCGACACCAGTTCCAACACCATCACCGTCGGCTGCGTCCAATTCATCGTCTCCCACTGTCTCAGAAAATGGCCAACATGCAGCCCAATCCGTGTCTGACTCACAACCTGTCTCCACCTTCGAAATGTCTCAACCGTGGAATAATGTTCGCCGTTCCACCCGGGAGCGTCGTCCTAATCCTAGGTATTCCGATTATGTCATTAACCACGCCACTTCCCATCCCTTGCCTCCTGCTTTAGAACCTTCTACAGTCGCCCAGGCTCTTAAAGACGCTCGGTGGAGGAAAGCAATGGATGAGGATTTGAAAGCGCTGCAACGTAACAACACGTGGCAACTGGTTCCCCGTGGAGCGGCTATTCCGATTGGCTGCAAATGGGTCTTCCGTGTTAAGCGAAAATCGGATGGTTCGGTTGATCGTTTTAAAGCGCGGCTTGTCGCTAAGGGATTCTTGCAGACTGCTGGCCGAGATTATTTTGAGACATATAGGTCCGGTTATGAAACCTGTCACGGTCCGTATCATTCTGACCATTGCTTTGAGTAATAGCTGGGGTCTACGCCAGCTAGATATCAATAATGTGTTCCTTAATGGAACATTGCATGAGGAGGTGTTTATGGAGCTGCCTCCCGGGTTTGTTGATCCGTCATTTCCAGCTCATGTATGCAAACTGACCAAAGCCTTATATGGTCTTAAACAGACTCCCAGGGCTTGGTACTTGGAACTTTCCCAATTCGTGTTGCGTTGTGGGTTTTTGAAGTCACAGGCAGATGCGTCTCTGTTTGTTTATTCTGCTAATGATATTACTGTTTATTTCTTGGTGTATGTCGATGATATTATACTAACAGGAAACAATGTTGCATGGCTTGATCAATTTGTTGAAACTCTGGCAGCTCGCTTTTCCCTTAAGGACCTTGGTCCCTTACATCACTTTCTAGCACTACAAGAAATTTCACATTTGGTGATAATAGAAGTTGTCACCAAAACTATCGATTTTGGTCACTATTGAAATTAGTGACCAATTTTTGAAGTCGTCACCTCTCTTCACTATATCCTCCGTCACTATTGTAGTAGTGACGACTTTTGAAAAGTTGTCACAATTACTAAGACTTTTGTGACAATGTTTACGTACACTAAAAGTAGTCTTTGAGTGATGTCAATAGTCATTACAATAAATGTACATTTGGTGACGAAATATGTTATTACAAAAAATTGATCTAGTGACAACTAAATCGTTGCAATTAATTATTTTATTGTGACAACACTTTAGTCACAATACTTATACTTATTTGTGTGAATTGTTATTGACTCAAAAATGATAATCAGTGACCTAAAAAGTTGTAACTGTTGAGATTCATTATTATGCTTTTATTATTTCCTATGACTGTTCAGTTTCTATGTCTGTTAGTATCCCTAGGGCTATGTCTGTTAGTATCCCTAGGGCTCTATTAGTATTCCATCTTCTACCTATATATATGGTGCTGTGTATTTGCTTGTAGACAGAGTGTAAATAACAAGACAATACTTTATTCTCCAAACTCCTTCAACATGGTATCAGAGCCACCATTGGCCTGAATCCCTTTTTATTTCCGAGCATGAACAGTATTTTCGAGGATGAACAGTAGCAATGCAGGGTCTGTCTACGCTTCTTCTTCGAAAACTCCTCATCGCAAGTTTTCATAAAGTTCCGAAGAACCACCGCCGGTCTGGAAGTGCAGGCGACCCCGGCCGTCGAAGTCCCGTCTCAAACCACCGCTGCACGCGCCCTCACGCGCCACCTCACGCGCAGCCTTCCGCCGTCACGCGCCTCCACGCGCCGGCGCGTGAGACCTCCTCCGGCGATATTTTCCAGTTCCATTTTCGACCCTCCTCTGGCTTTCCTGGTAATATTCTTCCTTTTTATCAACCATGTCTTCAACTGGAACCGAGGAAACTTCTACCAATGTTGAAAATGCTACTTCTACCAATGTTGAAAATGCTATTCCTCGCTCAGTGTTTGTGCCTAATTTATCTGGAAATCCAGTTATTACCTCTGAAAAATTGTGTGGGTCACAAAACTACCACTCTTGGTCGGATGCCGTTGAAATGTGGTTTATGGGCCAGGGTGTTATTGACCACTTGGAACATGGGGTAGAAACTGAGGTACCAGAAAATGAGAAGGCAATTTGGAAAAGGGTGGATGCACAACTTTGTTGTCTTCTATGGCAATCCCTTTCACCTGAGTTAATTCAACTATTTAGAGTTTTTAAAACATGTGTTGAGGTATGGAGTCAAGCCAAATCCTTGTACACTAATGATATTTCACAATGTTACACAGTTGTTGATAATTTGGTTAATTTAAAGAAGGATGGTATGAGTATGGAAGCTTTTCTTGGGAAAACTCAAAGTTTATTAACTGAGTTTAATAAGCTTTTACCCGTTGGAGGGACACCTGATGAACAGATTGCCCAACGTGAAAAGTTTTTTGTTGTTCCGGTTTTGACTAAATTAGGCCCCGAGTTTGAGAATACTCGAAACCAGATTCTTGGGGATAGAGGTGTGCCAGGGGTCCAAGAGTTGTTCAAACGCCTTCTTCAAGTGCCCTCTTTTCCTGGCGAAACTTCTGCATCCACTACAGAACAATCTGCTCTTGTGATCCAAGGAAGTCGTGGTAATAATCTGGGCAATCGGAATAAAGACCGTAGTGGGCAGAAAAATGCTAGATACTGTGATTACTGCAATAGATCTGGACACACACGGGACCGATGTTGGAAACTGCACGGGAAACCGTTGCCTGCTCCTACAAATGTGGCTCAACTCAAACTAGAAGAATCAGGTTCTAAAAATGTCTCTCTTGCAGAATATGAAGAGTTTGCACGGTTTAAGGCTAATGCCCAAGCTACTGTTTTCACTCCTTTGGCTCATACGGGAGAGACTCATGCTGCCCTTGTTTCTCAATCCGGACCTCTCGGACCATGGGTCCTTGATTCAGGTGCCTCCGAACATATATGTGGTAATTCTTCCTTATTGACCCATCTCACGAACTCTAAGTCTCTTCCGTCCATTGTGTTTGGTAATGGATCCATATGTTCTGCTAAAGGAGTTGGTAAAGCAAGACCTCTTCCTGATTTACCCTTGTCATCAGTCTTGCATATACCTACTTGTCCTTTTAATTTGATTTCCATTCGTCAACTTACTCGTTCTCTTGATTGTCTTGTCACTTTTTCTCCTGATTCGGTTGTTATACAGGACCGTCGTTCGGGGAAGACGATTGGCTCGGGGTATGAATCAAAAGGGTTATACCGTCTATCCACTCCTGCTTCCGCTGTCTGTAGTGCTACTATTTCTCCTTCCCTTACTCATTGTCGTCTAGGTCATCCAAGTTTGAAGAAACTACAACAACTTGAACCGAGTCTCTCAAAGCTGTCTTCACTAGAGTGTGAATCTTGTCAATTTGGGAAACATTCAAGAACCTCCTTTCCTGAACGGGTTAATAAAGTGTCCTCATCCCCTTTTTCCTTAGTTCACAGTGATATTTGGGGTCCTTGTCGTGTCACTTCTGTGTTAGGTTTTAAATATTTTGTTACTTTTATTGATGACTTTTCGCGTTGTACTTGGGTTTTCCTAATGCAACGACGTTCTGATCTATTCAACATCTTTCAGAAATTTCATAATGAAATCAAGAATCAATTTGGAGTCTCTATTAAAATTCTTCGAAGTGATAATGCCAGGGAATATTTCAATACTCCTTTGTCTACCTTCCTTGACTCTGAAGGTATTCTCCATGAGTCTTCTTGTCCAGATACTCCACAACAGAATGGTGTGTCTAAACGAAAGAATAGGCATCTAGTGGAAACCGCTCGGACTATGCTCCTTCACTATAAGGTTCCCTCTTATTTCTGGGGAGATGTTATCCTCCATTCATGTTACCTTATTAACCGTATGCCATCGTCTGTTCTACATGGCAAAATACCTTATAACATATTGTTTCCTCAAGAGCCATTACACAAGCTTCCGCTGAGGGTTTTTGGTTGCACTTGCTTTGTTCGGGATATTACTCCTGGTCGTGATAAATTATCACCCAAGTCCTTGAAATGTATTTTTGTGGGGTACTCTAGGGTTCAAAAAGGGTTCAGGTGTTATTGTCCTGAGAGACAGCGATTCTATGTATCACCAAATGTTACCTTCTTTGAGCACACTCCGTTCTTTTCATCTGACTCTATAAGGGTGGTGGATCCTTTTCCTGATGTCCTACCAGTTCCCTCATTTGAAGGAGGGACAGAAATACCAATATCTCCTATTGTCCTACCTCCCAATCCATCACAAACCCACACTGTTTCTCCTTTCCAGTTCACCTATCATCGTCGGTCAAAATTACCACCAACCACTACTGCTGCAAACATTGAACCTGCTGATTCATCTCCTGAGCGGTCTCTTCCCTCGGATTCGGGTCCTGCTCCAATCTCCAGTCCGCCCATTGCTAGTCGGGTAGGTAACCGGTCTACTCGCAATCCCTACCCTATATATAATTTTGTCTCTTATCACCGGTTTTCCCCTGTTTACAATGCTTTCATCTCCAGTTTATCATCTGTTTCTGTTCCTAATTCGGTTAGGGAAGCTCTTTCCCATCCTGGTTGGCAGCAAGCTATGGTAGATGAAATGGTTGCTTTGCAATCCTCGGGAACTTGGGACTTGGTTCCATTACCTCCTGGCAAAACAGTTGTTGGTTGTCGTTGGGTTTATAATATCAAAGTTGGGCCTGATGGACAGATAGATAGACTCAAAGCTCGCCTTGTAGCCAAGGGGTATACTCAAGTGTTTGGCGTTGATTACACTGATACGTTCTCACCCGTAGCCAAGATCTCTTCTATCAGAATCTTTCTGTCTATTGCTGCCATCCATCATTGGCCTCTATACCAGCTAGACATCAAGAATGCCTTTTTACATGGGGATCTAAAAGAAGAGGTGTATATGGAGCAACCTCCGGGTTTTGTTGCTCAAGGGGGGGAGACTGATTTGGTTTGCAAATTAAAACGTTCTCTTTATGGATTGAAACAGTCTCCACGTGCCTGGTTCGGACGTTTTAGTACAGTTCTGCAAGAGTTTGGGTTAGTCCAAAGCAAAGTGGATCATTCTGTATTCTACCGGCATCGACATGGTAAGAGTGTTTATCTTGTTGTTTATGTCGATGATATTGTTATCACAGGAGATGATGCAGAAGGAATACTCCAGCTAAAGCAACATCTTTTCCAACATTTTGAGACAAAAGACCTTGGAAAATTAAAATACTTCTTAGGGATAGAAGTTGCCCAGTCAAAGCAAGGGATTTGTATATCTCAACGAAAATATGCTTTAGACATATTAGAGGAAACAGGTATGAGTGATTGCAGACCTATTGATACTCCCATGGATCCTAACATTAAGCTTGTACCGGAACAAGGGAAGCCCTTTTCAAATCCAGGAAGATATAGAAGATTGGTTGGAAAATTGTTGTACTTAACCGTCACTCGCCCTGACATCTCTTTTGCAGTTAGCGTTGTGAGTCAATTTTTGGCTTCTCCGTGTGATAGCCATTGGGAAGCTGTCATTAGGATCCTACAATACATCAAGAAGTCTCCCGGGAATGGTGTTTTATACAAGGATCGTGGAAATACAGAGATTGTTGGTTATACTGATGCAGATTGGGCTGGGTGCTCTTGGGATAGAAAGTCAACATCAGGGTACTGCGTTTTTCTTGGTGGCAATCTAGTATCTTGGAAAAGTAAGAAGCAAAATGTGGTGGCTCGATCAAGTGCAGAGGCAGAATATCGGTCAATAGCCTTGGGAACATGTGAACTAATCTGGTTAAAGCATCTCTTGACTGAATTAAATCTTTGCATGAAAGGGCCTATTAAACTGATGTGCGACAATCAAGCAGCCTTGCATATTGCATCCAATCCAGTCTTTCATGAGAGAACAAAACACATCGAAGTCGATTGTCATTTTATTCGCGAAAAGATTACATCCGGGGAAATCGTTACCTTATTCGTGGGTACAAATGATCAGTTGGCTGATATCTTCACCAAAGCTTTAAGAGGTCCCAGAGTTGAATATTTGTGTACCAAGCTTGGAGCTTTTGATATTCATGCTCCAGCTTGAGGGGGGATGTTGAGACTCATTATTATGCTTTTATTATTTCCTATGACTGTTCAGTTTCTATGTCTGTTAGTATCCCTAGGGCTATGTCTGTTAGTATCCCTAGGGCTCTATTAGTATTCCATCTTCTACCTATATATATGGTGTTGTGTATTTGCTTGTAGACAGAGTGTAAATAACAAGACAATACTTTATTCTCCAAACTCCTTCAACAGTAACAAATAATTATTTTGTTGTGACAACAATCATGGTAACAAATATTGTATTTATTTGTGACAAAAAGAAGTTAACTCTGAAACAATCATTGGTGCTAATTAAAGTCATAACAACAATACTAAAAATTAGTGGAAAAACTTGTGTCACTAAAATAAGTTGAAATAGTGTCACTATTGTCAATCTTGATATTTGTATTGGTGACCATTATTTGGTCACATTTTTTTTTTTTCAAATAATACTACCCAAATGCACACAATATATAATTATTTATTTCAAAATCCTGTCATAATTAAATGTTCTAATTTAATTATTATATGGAATAAAATAATTCATTCAACAAGTTACTCGTCAAATTAAAATTAAAATATATATAAAAAGAGACCTCATTGTCTAACAAATATATGTTGTTAGAAATACAATAGAATGCAAATAAAAACATTTTAAAATAAAATATCTTGATTATTCTTCACTTGAGGTATTGATGGAGATACATTGCTTAGCATATTTGGAATCCCTTGATTGCTTGACAAGTGAGCAAAAATTTGCTTGATTTCAGCAGCTTGTTTCTTTAAAGCTATTTTTGCAATTTTTTTTAAATTTTGCAACTTCTTCTTCCAAATTCTTTCCTACAGTAAAATAAAAAACAAAAAAACAACAACAATATGTAAGCATACAATATTATATATAAGAACAAAATTAAATTTTAAACTCAAAATTTAAAAAAAAATCATATCACATGTACATAATAAATCATACAAAGATGAAAATGATATATACTTACAACACTCATTATAATACCCCAAAATTTAACTTCTTAAACTTTCCGTTATATATATATATATATATATATATATATATATATATATATATATTCCTAAACATACGGTAATACATAATAAATCATACAAATAAATTTTAAATTTTTTTTTTCTTCATGGATTCCATACAATGAAATTTATCATAGGTATTACAACAAATACTTCCAAATAATCACATAAGAAAACTATATCATTCCATATACTAAGACATTTTCATAATAATCAACCAACAAAATTCATATATTTTGAAAAAAATAGGCAAAGTAATGGAGGACAAAACCACTTACCGGTTAAGCAATTTCCCTTCCAATATTTTTCCTAAGCCTCGGTATTTAAATCACCTTTGGGCTTGGATGAGTGGATTGTTTCAACTCTTGAAAAGAATAAGAGAATTTTTGTTTTGTTTAAAAATGCCGAAATAGAGAGATAGGAAGAAGAGAGGATTTTTTTTTTTTTTTTTTCTTTTGCTAGAAGGATCGGCCAAGATAGGGAAAAAGAAGAAGGAAAATAATTATATTGGTCATCATCATTCCTTAGTCAACTTAATGGGAGAATATTTTAAGTTATACTCCCAATCATATTAATTATAAAGATTCTTATCATATATATCAGTATACAATATATATATATATATATATATATATATATATATATATATATATATATATATATATATATATTGTATACTGATATATATGATAGGTAGGATAATATTAGATATAAATATATATATATAAACATGTGTATATATATATATATATATATATATATATATATATATATATATATATATATATAGAGGATCAAATGAGGACACTTCTCCATATGAGGTCTGTGGACTAATCCTGACCATTGATATTGTGTTGTTGTGTGGTGAGGATTATTCTATTTTTTTGTATCTTTTTTTATAATTGATTTTAAGTAGGGGTTGTTTAGTATTTTTGTCTTTTTTCCTAACATAGTTTTAATTGTTTTAGAATGTTATCCATGTGTACATCTATACTATATACAATACAAAATTCTCTCTCTAGATTCTCTCTAGGGTTTTTGCAGATCTACTAGGGTTTTCCTAGGTTTTCAGACAATTTTGGTTCTTTTCTCCCTGAAAGATGGCCGATGATGTTGTTATGGATGGCGAGATCAACCAACGTAATGCGACGCTGGCCGAGATGGAGGAATTGCGTGAAAGAGAGTTGCTGAATGGGGTTGATTTGCGCCGAACGAAGGAAGTTAGGCAGGATGTTAGGCGAGATGCAAGTTGGAGGCAAGAAGGGAGGGATTACGGTGCGAATGAAAGGCAGGAAGTTGGGGGGAACGTGGCAGTAGCTTGAGGCATGGGGGAGGTGTGTTGGCAGGTGGTCTAGGCGGTGTACATGGGGGTGGCGTGGGTAGTTTAGATGGAGATGGTGTAGGCAGTATGGGTGGAGGAGGGAATAGAGGAAGCATGGAGGAACGTGGCAGTAATATGAGGCGTGGGGGAGGTGTGTTGGCAGGTGGTCTAGGCGGTGTGCATGGGGGTGGCGTGGGTAGTTTAGATGGAGATGGTGTAGGCAGTGTGGGTGGAGGAGGGAATAGAGGAAGCATGGATCGGCATGGGAGGGGGGATGGGGGAATTGCACGGCATCAAGGGGTAGTGGGGGGTGTGGCGGAGTTGACGGATAGATGGGCGGAGATGGCGTTGATGGAGGAGGAAGGGGCGGTGTTTATGCCGGAAGGTGGGGATGCGGTGGTAGAGGGTGATGGGGAGGAGGAGGAGGAGACTTGGAGGATTGTCGGGCGGTTTTTGACGCAGAAGATGATCAAGCTAGACTTTATGAGGCAGGTTCTGGCGTCTGTTTGGCAACCGGTACGTGGAGTACAGGTAACGGAGATTCAAAGGGGTTTGTTCTTATTTGTGTTTTTCCATAAGACGGATATGGAATACGTGCTGAATGGGGGACCCTGGGCTTTTGAGAATAATGCTCTTGTGTGTCGGGAGGTGTTGGATGGGGTAAATCCTGTGGATGTGGAGCTGGATATGATTGACATGTGGGTGCAGTTGCATGATATGCCAAAGGGGTACACGTCGCATACAATCCTGGAGCAGGCAGGAAATTTTTTGGGCTCTTTTGTTAAACATGATGACCGGTTTGAGGGGGCACCATGGCTAACGTTTCACCGTATTCGGGTGTCAATTTCGGTTGATAGGCCGCTTAGAAGGAGGATGAGGTTGATGAAGAGAGATGGGACTACAGCATGGGTAAATTTTAGATATGAACGGCTGCATAAGTTTTGCTGCTTTTGTGGCTGTATGGGTCACTTGCATACTTTCTGCATACACGCTAGGGAGGCTGGAATTCCAGTCGAAAGGTACCTGTACGGTCCGGATTTGCGAGCTGGTGGATCCCGGAGCGCTCCTAGAGCGGTTGGGGATAGCTGGCTTGTTCCGGTAGGCGGGAAACCACGACCACTGGGAGTCAAGCCACGTGTAGTGGATGGGGGACAGGGAAGTGGGGCTGTCACACCCACGAGTATGTTTGAGGATGAGGTGGTGGTGGCTACGGCAAAGCGTCGTAGACATGGAACCGAGGGGAGAGAGGGAAGTGGAAACGATGAGGTAACAACCGCAGCTGTTTCAAAAAACTTGTCCATGGTGGGAGCTGGTGTCCAGCCCCGCCCATCATCATGAGTACTCTGAGCTGGAACTGTCGTGGCTTGGGCAATCCACGCATAGTTCGACAGATTGTGGGCCTTGCGTCCAGTAAGAAGCCTGATTTTGTGTTTTTGATGGAGACCAAGGTACCACGGATACATGCAGAGCGGATCCGGGTTACGCTTGGCTATGAAGGTTTGTTTTATGTTGATAACGATGGTTTGAGTGGAGGAATGGCGCTTTTGTGGAAGAAGAATAATACGGTGAGATTTTTAAGCTATTCGCAGAGTCATATTGATGTGGAGGTTAGCTTGTTTAATAAGTTATGGCGCATGACATGCATTTATGGTATCCCCGAGCGTGGTAGGCGGGAGGAGACATGGGATTTACTTGGTACTCTCAAGACTAGATCCTTATTGCCCTGGGTGGTGATAGGGGATTTTAATAATCTACTATATCAGCATGAGAAGAAGGGGGGAAATCCGTATCCTAATAGTCTGTTACGGGGTTTCGGAGATGCTCTGGATGACTGTGGTTTGATGCAAATGCCAATGAGGGGCCATCAGTATACGTGGCAGAAGGGGAAGGGGACGCCGAATTGGATAGAGGAGAGATTGGATAAGGCTTTAATAACGAATGATTGGGGTCTGCTCAATGAGAATGCAATGCTGGAAAATATTCGAACTCGGGCATCGGATCATTCGATCCTATTCCTCAGTATTAATGCGATTTGCATGCCAAGGAGAAGGGGACCGCGGAAGTTCAGATTTGAAATGGCTTGGCTATTGGATGAGGGGTGCAAAGGAGTAGTCGAAACGGCCTGGCAAGAGGGGAGAACGGAGGGATTGCTGCACTGCAAGCAGTTGTGTGGAGAAAAGTTGATGCGGTGGGGTGGAGATCAGTTCCATAAATTTGGAAAGCGAATTAACCACCTGCAGCGGAGGCAAGATGCCATAAGGAATAGACGAGATTTGGTAGCTCTCGCTGAGTACCAACAGATTGAGAATACCATGAAACGAGTAGAGGCCCAGGAGGATGTGTTTTGGAGGCAGCGGGCCAAGCAACACTGGCTACGCGGGGCTGATGCGAATACAAAATTTTATCACAGGTATGCTTCTGCACGCCGGAAAAAGAATTTTATTTCTACTATTAAATGTGATGCTGGTAACTGGGTGGAGGGGGATGATATGCATGTTGTTATACAGAATTACTTTGAAAATATTTTTGCCTCAAATGAGCTGAGTTGTAATGATCCACTTTTTGGAGTCCTGACCCCACGAGTAACGTTGGAGCAGAATGTGATGCTAGACCGCCCTTTTGAAACTAATGAGGTTAAAGAGGCTCTTGTTTCAATGTATCCGGATAAGGCACCGGGGCCGGATGGGTTGAACCCGGGTTTCTACCAGCAGTTTTGGGGGATAGTGGGAGGAGATGTATCTGGTTTTGTAATTAATGCCTTGAATTCCTGTGTATTCCCTGAAGGATTGAATGATACTAACATTGTCTTGATACCGAAGAAGGAGATGCCTGAGACAGTAGCAGATTTAAAGCCGATCGCACTGAGTAATGTCATTTACAGAATTATGGCCAAAATGATAGCAAATAGGATGAAAACATTGATGGGAGGATTGATCTCAGAATCCCAGAGTGCTTTTATCCCGGGAAGGCTAATCACGGATAATATCCTGGTGGCAGCGGAGGTGGGGCATTATCTGAATAGAAAGCAATGTGGTATAGTGGGATGGAGTGCATTAAAGCTAGATATGTCAAAGGCATATGATAGAATGGAGTGGAACTTTCTGGAAAGGATGCTGACTGTTATGGGTTTTAGTGAGAAGTGGGTAAAGCTCATTATGATGTGTGTAACGACTGTTAATTATACTGTAATGATTAATGGTATAGAAGGGGGGCACGTAAAACCAACCAGGGGACTCAAGCAGGGAGACCCGCTCTCTCCGTATTTATTTATTATTTGTGCAGAGGCTCTCTCGATGATATTACAGTATGAACAGTTGGCAGGGTCAATACATGGGTGCAGAGTAGCAAGGGGGGCACCGCCTGTATCACACCTATTTTTTGCGGATGATAGTCTCCTATTTTTTAAAGCAAATACCCAGGAGGCAGGAGTTATAAGGTAGTGCCTTGCAAGGTATGAGAAATTGTCAGGTCAGGTAGTGAATTATAATAAATCAAATATATGTTTTAGCAGAAATACCCAGGAGGCTGACAGGGCACAGGTGGCGAATTGTCTGGGGGTGGTACAAGCACCAAATTTTGGGAAATATCTGGGCCTACCATCTTTTGTAGGGAGAAACAAGAGAGATGTTTTTTCGTATGTGGAGGAAAAAATCAGGCAGCGAATTGGTTCGTGGAGTAAAAAGCTACTCTCTCAGGCTGGTAAGGAAGTATTATTGAAAAGTGTAACACAATCTATGCCTACCTTTTCGATGAGTGTTTTTTTGTTACCTGAGACAGTTTGTCAGTCAATTGAGCGAACTATGAATAAATATTGGTGGGGCAGTGGAAGAGAAAGGGGAATACATTGGAAGGCATGGGACAGGTTGTGCATACCAAAAAAGTATGGCGGTATGGGTTTTAAAGAGCTGAGGGCTTTTAATATAGCAATGCTAGGTAAACAGGCATGGCGATTTTTAACAGACCCAGAAACACTTGTAGCCAAAATCTACAAGGCAAGGTATTATCCCACAACCAGTTTTACAGATGCAACTATTGGTAATTGCCCGAGTTATTGTTGGAGAAGTATAATGGCGGCCCATGCAATGGTAGTCTCAGGGGTGCGAAGGAGGATTGGGAATGGACAGACAACCCTAATATGGGGACACCCGTGGTTACGAGACAATCCTAGCCCATTGATTCAAACAGAAATGCCGCAACAATTGAGAGAGGCGCGAGTTGCAGGACTAATTGATTTACAGACTCATACCTGGGATCCGCACATTCTGTCTGATTTATTTATTCCTGAAGATGTGGAACGTATAAATATGATCCCTGTTAGTCCTGAGTATGAGGACTCATGGTATTGGATGAGTGACCCAAAGGGGACATATACAGTAAAGAATGCCTATAGGCATATTGTGGGAGATTATGAGAATAATCCAGCGAATTTTGATAAGTGGATCGCAATGTGGAAATTAAAAGTACCCCCGAAATGAAAAACTTTTTTGTGGAGAGCCATATGTGATATTTTGCCAACAACCCTTAACTTGATATTTAAAAGGGTGGAGGTGGACCCAACTTGCCCTATGTGTGGTTTAGATCATGAAGATGTGTTACATGCTTTAGTGCTTTGTGAATATTCTAGACTTGTTTGGAATATAACACAATTACCTATTATTAATATTGTTGCAGACTCGTTTACAACATGGCTAAAAGGGGTTATGACAGTCTTGACGGAGGAGCAGATCCGGTTAATGGTAGCAATATTATATTATATTTGGAGAACCCGGAATTCAGCTGTCTGGAAGGGATCAATGATGCGGCCTGCCCGGTTGGTCAGAGCAGCCACCGTAGCACTGCAGGCGTATGGCACTGCTCATGTTGGCCGAACCAACCCGACACCGGCGACGGACCACGTGAATGGTTCAGGAGGGGGTGGTCTACGATGTTATGTGGACGCGGGTTTCCGGCACGACACGGGCGAGGCTACTTACGGCATGGTAATTATAGCGCCAGATGGCTCGTTTGTGGCAGCGAGGAATGGCAAGTTACAAATTTGTTTTTCACCACTTATGGCGGAGGCTCAGGCATACAAGGAGGCTTTGTCCTGGCTACTTGAACGGGACACCACATCAGTAAGTTTACTCACGGATTGCATGGAATTGGCAGCGATATTCAGGCACCATCATACGCCGATCCATTCGTACGTTGGGGTCACAGTTGACCAGTGCAGGACGTTTATGTCGTTATTTAATCGTATTACTTTGGATTATATTTCTAGGCAGGTTAATTTACATGCGCATACTTTAGCTACGTTAGCATTTACTCAGGATCAAACTATGTACTGGGATGCTATCCCACCTGACACTATTTCGGCTTTGATTCATTAATACAATCGCAAGATTGACCTTCAATAAAAAAGAATGTTATCCATGTTTGTAGCATGAGTAATTAAGGTATGATTCTTCCTATGCGTGAATTGTATATTATTGCAATCTACATTTTACGTACTATATTCATACTGATTGTAGGTATTTTAATTTATTTTCTAATCTTAAGTACATCAATATAAGAGTAATGCTTATTAATTCCACTATATTATCAAAATTTATTTAATTTTTTAACAAGATACAAATGTTTGACTCTGGAACTATTTTCACATTATATTTGGCCATTGGCAATTAATTTTGACACATTTAATCTCACAAATTTTAAATTTTTGTCACATTTGATCTCTCGAACCTTATTTAATTTTCAATCATTGGTGACCAAATTCCAAGCAAGTGATTTATCTTGAAGAGCAAAATTGTCATGCATTTTCAATCCCTCCCAAAGAAATTCTAAAAAATAATGGAAAACTATAGATTTGCCCTAAAAGATTGGCCACTAGTAACAAAAAATTAAGTGAGTTAGAGAATGAGTAATGACCAAATGTGGTAAAAGTTTAAAAGTCGTAATAAGACTAAATGTGAACAAATTGATAGTCAGTGATCAAATTAAATTGACATGGTAAAGATTTAAAAATTTAATATTAAATTGCTAATATTTGAAGGTTTAACAATTAAGCTAGATAGGTACTCAGAAAAATTAAGCTAGATTGCAGGCATATACTACAGTACTCCAATATCACATATGCACTGTTTTAAGTTTAACAATTAAGCTAAATAGGTATTCAAAAAAATTTTAAAAATAAAAAATAAATAAAAACTAGATAGCATGCATATACTATATACTCCAATATTACATATGTATTGTTTTTTCACGCACAAACGCACTCTAGCTAAGCCTCCAATTTGACCAACACAATGCACCCTATATAGACTCACAAATTCACATATAAAACACACATTAATGCACACATGTATTTCTGAAACTTTATAGGTGAAAAAAAAACATTTTCATTCTTTTTTTTTTTTAAGAAATTGAAGCGGAAGATACTTGTATTCATAGGAGAAAAGCAGGAACAACAGTACTCTTTCCCTTACATTTAGGGAGAGGTCATAGGCTACTAGAATCTCTTACAGAATCAATTATGAACATACTAATATATGAATAACCCTAAAATGAGTATCTGCAGACATGGCAGAAGTGAGATATGTAACTGATAAAAGGCGAAAATGGTGACAATGCTTGGCATGTTTTCCCAAATAGGTCTGGCGTGTTTAGGAGCTTCTGCTTATCAGAGTAGTTTGATTCCAACAACCATCATATTCATCTTTACATATTGCACAATCTATAAATGACAAAAGGTTAAATTCTAGCATCGACAACCATGCATATTTGCTGTCAAGACGACGTGGAGAAAAGGAAACACTGCTGAAATGATCCCCATAATTGCAGAACTTCAATAGAAACTTTTGTAGTCATAAAACCTGAAACTCAGACCATAAGAGAGCAACACTTTTCGTTGTGGATTCCAGATATTCCCTTAGTTTGTGTCCATTCTTTGCACATAACAAATTACCACCGGCACAACGGGTATTTCATGCGTCTGGTTATTAGATTTCCGTTTCTTTGCTGCAAATGGTCAATAACAGAAACCAACATCAGAATCACACACAAATTTCCAATATACGGACACGCTGTTACATTGGGAAAATTCACATTCTCACATCTACGATCCAAAAACAGCCAACAGTATCCAAATGCTATCTAATTCAAAAATTATGTTCACCTAGCAATGCATAATTTCGAATTACAACAAATGCACAACCGTGATTTTCACTCTGCCTAATAGAGTATATCCAAGACGACACTATTGTTGTTATAAATAAATATATAATAAAGTATGTATAATTATACTACCTATTATAAATATATACTACACGACACACACATATATACTTAATTATACTATATATATTTTACTTACATAACAATAATATATGTTAATATACAAATAATATATGTACATACGTCACACATATAATACGTAAGTATGAAAAATATACATATACAATTATATGACCCAAAATAATATATACACATTTTATATATTTTGTATTTCAAAATAATACACATATACTTATAATTAATCAAAATTATAATTATACATACTTTATTATATATTTATTTATAACAACAATAATAATAGGATAAAAATGATGTGATTCTATTTTTAAAAGGCTTGATTAGAAAGAAAATGGGTGATCAATCGGAAAAAAAAGAAGAATTTAGAAAGGCAAAAAAAATCGGGTATCACGCTCTTTCAAAGTAATATTTCATTGTTGTTTTCCATGATGGCAGAATGCCTAGGATCCCATCACGACAAAATGAACCACAAAAAGCGATACAAAATTCCTCAGTGATTCAAATGATTTAGGAGTAATAATTCAGTTAATTTGATTAATTTTATTCAAACTAATTGAATTTTCATTTTGAGAAATTGTTATCTAATCAACCAAACTAAATTATACTTTTAACTAATTTGATTAATTTGTCCAAATAACTAATTTTTTTATTATATATAATTTATTTTATATTATATATTTGATACAACCATATTGTAAAAATTGTACTACGTTACATTGAATATCTCTTAATGTAAGACTAATGTCGTTAGGATAGTCATTCGATTAATTTGATTAATTTTGAATCAAACTTTGGGATGAAGACGCCATATTGATAGTAGAACAAGCAATTCATAGGAATTGATGTGACAAATTAGTAAAATAAGTGATAGTGAACTTATTTGTCACAAAAAAAGTATAAAAATTTGTGATTATAAAATGTATTTTCAAAATTACATTTATTTTAAGAGGCACTAAATAGTTGCATTTTAAGTGACCACAATATTTAATACATAGTTCACACCAAATTACTTGACACCTACTTGAATGCAATTTTAGTGGCAAACATTAATTACAACATAATTTCAGATAATATTTATCTATTTAATTATAGGGACAATGTCATTGTAACAACTAATTACTCATCACAATTATCATAAATTAGTGACAAAACTTGAAATCAACATAAATATCATCACAATTTAGCAATTTTTGTCACGGAATTATAGAGCGTCACAAATATTTTTAACAATTTCGTCACAAAAGTGATAATATTAGTGACAATAATATTTTTTCTCACAATTGTTTCTCATTTCTAATGGTACTAACATATTGTATTTTTATTGACAAAAAAAGTTGTCACAAATATTATAAACAAGAGTGACTAACAACTATTTGTCACAAAAAAATACAAACATTTGTGTCCACATTATATTTTGTCACAATTACATTCGTTCCCGCCATAATTATAATGCCGCCAAAATGCACATACATTTAGTGACAACAAATAGTGACAACGTATGTTACGACACTATTATTCTAATAATAGTGACAACTTATTCGTAACAAATACTTTCTTGTCACAATTACCATACCATCCGTGACCACAAAAAAGTTATCACAATTATCCCACAGAATAGTGTCGACTTATTTGTTTGGTCACAAAAAGCGTATTATTTGTGACTAAATTATGAAGTGTCACAAAAGATTGGTCACTAAATGTCTTCATTTTTGTAGTGTAGGTGTTGAGGTCGTTTCAAAACCCACTGGCATGTTCCTGTCTCAGAGTCAATATATCACAGACATACTGGTTCATTTTGAGATGGATGGTGCAAAGGTTGTTTCAACGCCACTTGCAACATCAGACAAGTTACTTCCTGCGCAATCCGGTACTGCTACGGTGGATGTAACTCAGTACCGGCGTCTTCTTGGCTTGTTGCAGTACCTGGTCATCACTAAACCTGATGTGTCCTATGCAGTTAACCGGCTCTCACAGTTCATGCATATGCCTACGGAGGTGCACTGGAAAGCTGCGAAACGGTTGTTACGCTACCTGAAGGGTACGGTGTACCATGGGTTGTACCTCCGTGCCAGGCAGCCTCTCTCACTAAGTGTGTATACGGATGCTGATTGGGGTGGCTGCACTTCCAGTGGGCGGTCCACTACCGCTTACCTATTGTATCTTGGGAACAATCTCGTCTCTTGGAAATCCACTCGTCAAAAATCAGTTTCGCGCTCGTCTACAGAAGCCGAATATCGAGCCTTGGTGAATGCTGCAGCAGAAGTTTTGTGGGTTAAGAATCTGTTGCATGAGCTTCGACTGCAGCTGTTGGGGCCTCCAGTTCTGCTATGTGACAACCTCAGCGCTACGTATGTGTGTAAGAATCCGGTGTTTCATTCGCGTATGAAGCACCTCGCGCTTGACTATTTTTTTGTTCGTGACCTAGTTTCTAATGGTTCACTGGTGGTTCGGCATATTTCTTCGTCGGCTCAACTTGCTGATTTTCTTACAAAGTCGTTGGGCCGTTCGCTGTTTCTTCGGTTCCATTCCAAGATTGAAGTCTCCGACGGCTCCTCCATCTTGCGGGGGCATGTTAAGGATATTTGGCTGACATCTTTTGTATATGATTAGTTCTAGTTGCATTCCTTTTATGTAGCATTGTTAGACTGGTTGTTACAACAACCTGCTATTTAAAGCTGATTGTTTTACATCAATAATATCAGTTAAGTTTATAATATATTAATCCACACTTCCCATCATCTTGGTTTGGCCTTTTCCCATTCACACTTTTAGTGATTTCGAACCTCCGTACTACTGCCTTCCGTTGTGATAACAAGTTATGCGACAAACCGCTACGCTGAGCCTAGGAACAATACAAAGTATGTTTTTATCCCTGGGGTTGTGTGGTATAGAAAAAAGGTATATTTATTTTTACTCATATGTTTGTATATGCATCTATCCCTTTGTTATTTATTATTTTGATGTGAATTGAAGGTTTTTTTTTTTTTTACCACTTAAAATACTTGGAGGTTCTTCATCGCCTGAGGAATTTTTACATGCAAAATTTATTATCAAAATTATCATGATGGAAACAACAACGAAATCCATCATGACCAATCAACTTAAATCGCTCGTCGAATTATATTAGTGTAAAATCTTGGTGTTAGTTGTTATGAAATTCACAACCTAATTAACAAGAATCTTGCTAGCTAGGATTTTGAGAAATGAGAAGAAGATAAATTATTTAAAAATTTAATTGTCAGTTATACAAGATGATTATACATTTATACATTAATAATGGTTAGGAATTTATTTTATTGTATGAAATTAATAATGGGACATCTTCGATCTGCCTTGTCTTCTTTCCAGCTTTAACATAGACACAGTAAACCACCACGTACACATAAATATGGCAATGGCATTGGCATAGATGCTGAATTCAAATTTAAGTTTTAATTTAATTTAGTCGTGATGGATCACGGGTCTAGAGTAGTAAAAACCAAGCAGTCAACACTCAACATGAAAGTGAGTTCAATAATAATACCATGGACCCAGGCTCATCTTGTAAAGGGTATCGGAGTTCAAAATATAAAATTTACATACATAATGTTCATAATTTACTTATTGAATGTTTACATATTACATATTAAATGTTCATAATTTACTTTTTACAATATTGTAAACATTCAATATGTAAGTTATGAACATTAAGTATGTAAATTGTGTATTTTGGACTCACGTCCACAGAATAATTTGCCCGGTGAGTTATGGTAGTCAAATTGACACTCTGACTCGAACGTGACCAATCAGCCATTTAACAATAAACATGAGCCCAGGGCCACCAACTCTATAATAGATTCATAATGTTGATCCATGATACACTAGGCATGATGGACCTCTATCCATGATATAATTTGTGTCATCATACACCTATTTATTTAGTTTGAAATAAATAATTATTCACACTAACCTTTTACAGCTTATGAACTAAATTTGGTTTGAAAATTTTGAACTATCATTTGAAAAAAAATTAATAAAATAAAAGAAACTGCACTCTAGAGGAGCATTATATTTACGAAGCAGATCATAGCTAGAAATATATGATGTATGTTGACATGATGAGAGCAAACAAGCAATGAATTCTCGGGGGAAGATCAATTTTTTTCTTTTTTCATTTTAATGGTTAGGAGTTTTATTGAAGTTGACATATGAATGGAAAATGCATCAGTTACTTTTTCAGTATAATTTATTTTTACAATAAACTGAGCAAAGATACAAAGTAAGATTATTTTTGTTCATTCAATTAAGATTCTTCTCTTAAATTATATTGTCTATCAAATTCTATTTATACCATCTTATAGAGAATATACTATGAATATACCACCCTACACTTTTTGTTCATCTATTCAGTATTGAGTACTATACTGATCAAGGGCCTAGCCTTCGTTCAAAGGGAGGCCATTTCAACATTCCACTACACTCAAAGGGCATCCTTTCTCTTCCCCTACACTCTCTCTAGTTCTACTGGAACCATTCAATAAGAAGAGTGAATGAAACATGCTTCTTCTGTAGTAGAAGCAAGTATTTTCTACATCACCATCCAGTATCTCATCCCCACTCCACGTCCCTCAAGCCAAGCTATGCTTTCTAAATCTCTCATCATTTTTCTTCAAAATGCCAAATGTGTTGATCACAGTGGGTTGCATTTTCTCATATTCTCATCCCCACTCCGCACTCCTTCAAGCTAAGCTATCTAAATCTCTCATCTGCCAAAGGCCTTGTGGTCTAGCGGCATAGTTGTGGCTTCTTTAATGAGAGGTTCAGGTTCAAACCTCTTTATGCTTCAATAGGTTAAGAAAGTATTTGTATGAACGTACAAATACTACATTGTAATAGAATCAATAACATTCAAAAAAAAATCTCTTATCACTTTTTATTCACTATTCAACAATGCCAAATGTGTTTATCGCGGTGGGTTTCACTTTTCTGTCCATCTTCCTAATTTCAATGGCAATTTTCATTTGTGGAGACTCCTCACAGACGACAACCAACCTCCGGAGAGGCGTAAGAGTAAGAAAAGATACTCCACGGTGGCAGTGGCAGTGGCGTAGGATCACTTGGTGGTGTTGTGTGGGGAGGTGGAGGCGGATGCGGAGGTGGCGGATGTTGATTCCTTAATAATTTAAGTATCTATTTTCCGGCTTGTGTATCATAAATTCATAATCCGGCCATGTGTATGTTTCTTTGCTTAAGTTTGGCATGTTTGTTTCTTCATGCTCAATATTATGTTGTAGTGTTAGTTTTCTTTGCTTAAGTTTGGCATGTATGTTTCTTCCTGCTCAATATTATGTTGTAGTGTTTTTCTTTGCTTAAGTTTGGCATGTATGTTTCTTCCATGCTCAATATTATGTTGTAGTGTTTTTCTTTGCTTAAGTTTTGGCATTCAAGTTACTAGTTACTAGTTGAAATGAGTTAATACCCAAAATCGTCCTCGACTATAGTGGTTTTTCTCAATTTCGTCCTAAACGACTTTGGTGACCTAATATCGTCCCAGACTTTTGTGTTTCGCTCAATTTAGTCCTCCATTTGTTATTCCGTCAAATTGGTGTTAAATAAAGGGACAATTCAGTAATGTCAATATTGATCTCTCTTTACTTTCAACTTGTGAAGTGAGAAATTCCTCTTTCTTGTACGAATTACACCCATAATTACTCCCGGACCTACAAATCAAATTTTATATTCGCAGTTTTAGGAGTAATTCGTAAAAAAAAAGGATTTCGCAGTTCACATGTCTATGAGTAAAGAGATGCCAATATTAAAATTACTGAATTGTCTATTTATTTAACACCAAATGGACAGAATAACAAATGATGGACTAAATTGAGCAAAAACACAAATCTGGGACTAAATTGAGCGAAACACAAAAGTCTGGGACGATATTAGGTCACCAAAGTCGTTTAGGACAAAATTAAGAAAAACCATTATAGTCGAGGACGATTTTGGGTATTAAATCTACGAGAAAAAAAAAAATCCTACTTCAAGAAAACACCTGCCCTGTTTGGTAAAAAATTGGCCTATAGGTTAATTTTGACTTTTTTGATCACTATTAATTGTTTGATTTGGTTAAAATTAAATATCAATATAAGTGTTTGGTTAATTAGTTTTTTGTAACTCCAAAATGCTAAAATTCAAAAAGCTACTCCAATCAACTTTTTCAATTAGCTTTTTTAGAAAAAAAAAAATTATACCAAACAGCTATCAGCTAACAGCTAATTTACCAAACACTTTTCTACAACAGCTAATGTTATCAACTAGTTATACCTTTAATTAACACAATCAGCTAACAGCCATTTACCAACGGTCACTATATATTACCTTCTTAGCCCGCCCCGCCAGCCTGCATTGACAGCTCTAAGTGTGACTTTGGACAATATTTTATGAACATCTAATCTAGTTATCTATAAG
>NW_017618578.1:5000-7500 GCF_001879475.1 Ipomoea nil | reverse complement strand
GAAGTAGCGTGCCTACGTTGCGGACTCATGCGGAACGAGTGTGCCTACGTTGCGGGCATATGCGGAACGAGTGTGCCTAAGTTGCGGACTCATGCGGAACGAGTGTGCCTAAGTGCCGGACTTGTGCGGAACGAGTGTGCCTACGTTGCGGGCTCATGCGGAACGAGTGTGCCCAAGTTGCGGACTTATGGGTACGAGCGTGCCTAAGTTGCGGACTCATGCGGAACGAGTGTGCCTAAGTGCCGGACTTGTGCGGAACGAGTGTGCCTACGTTGCGGGCTCATGCGGAACGAGTGTGCCCAAGTTGCGGACTTATGGGGTACGAGGGTGCCTAAGTTGCGGACTTATGCGGAACGAGGGTGCCTAAGTTGCGGGCTTATGCGCAACGTTGGTGCCTAAGTTGCGGACTCATGCGGTACGAGGGTGCCGAGGTTGCGGAATTATGCGGTACGAGGGTGCCGAGGTTGCGGACTTATGCGGTACGAGGGTGCCGAGGTTGCGGACTTATGCGGAACGAGTGTGCCTACGTTGCGGGCATATGCGGAACGAGTGTGCCTACGTTGCGGGCATATGCGGAACGAGTGTGCCTACGTTGCGGGCATATGCGGAACGAGTGTGCCTACGTTGCGGACTTATGCGGAACGAGCGTGCCTAAGTTGCGGACTCATGCGGAACGAGTGTGCCTAAGTGCCGGACTTGTGCGGAACGAGTGTGCCTACGTTGCGGGCTCATGCGGAACGAGTGTGCCCAAGTTGCGGACTTATGGGGTACGAGGGTGCCTAAGTTGCGGACTCATGCGGAACGAGGGTGCCTAAGTTGCGGACTCATGCGCAACGTTGGTGCCTAAGTTGCGGACTCATGCGCAACGTTGGTGCCTAAGTTGCGGACTCATGCGCAACGTTGGTGCCTAAGTTGCGGACTCATGCGGTACGAGGGTGCCGAGGTTGCGGAATTATGCGGTACGAGGGTGCCGAGGTTGCGGACTTATGCGGAACGAGGGTGCCGAGGTTGCGGAATTATGCGGTACGAGGGTGCCCAAGTTGCGGAAAGTTGCAGGTACGAGGGTGCCCAAGTTGCGGAAAGTTGCGGTACGAGGGTGCCCAAGTTGCGGAAAGTTGCGGTACGAGAGTGCCCAAGTTGCGGAAAGTTGCGGTACGAGGGTGCCCAAGTTGCGGAAAGTTGCGGTACGAGGGTGCCCAAGTTGCGGAAAGTTGCGGTACGAGAGTGCCCAAGTTGCGGAAAGTTGCGGTACGAGAGTGCCCAAGTTGCGGAAAGTTGCGGTACGAGGGTGCCCAAGTTGCGGACTTATGCGGAACGAGGGTGCCGAGGTTGCGGACTTATGCGGTACGAGGGTGCCGAGGTTGCGGACTTATGCGGTACGAGGGTGCCGAGGTTGCGGACTTATGCGGTACGAGGGTGCCGAGGTTGCGGACTTATGCGGTACGAGGGTGCCGAGGTTGCGGACTTATGCGGTACGAGGGTGCCGAGGTTGCGGAAAGTTGCGGTACGGGTGTGCCGAGGTTGCGGAAAGTTGCGGTACGGGTGTGCCGAGGTTGCGGAAAGTTGCGGTACGGGTGTGGCCGAGGTTGCGGAAAGTTGCGGTACGGGTGGTGCCGAGGTTGCGGAAAGTTGCGGTACGGGGGTGCCGAGGTTGCGGAAAGTTGCGGTACGGGGGTGCCGAGGTTGCGGAAAAGTTGCGGTACGGGTGGGCCGACGGTTGCGGAAAATTGCGGTACGGGGGTGCCGAGTTGCGGAAAATTGCGGTACGGGTGGTGCCGAGGTTGCGGAAAGTTGCGGTACGGGTGGGCCGAGGTTGCGGAAAATTGCGGTACGGGTGGGCCGAGGTTGCGGAAAATTGCGGTACGGGGGTGCCGAGGTTGCGGAAAGTTGCGGTACGAGGGTGCCCAAGTTGCGGACTTATGCGGTACGAGAGTGCCCAAGTTGCGGAAAATTGCGGTACGGGGGTGCCGAGGTTGCGGACTTATGCGGAACGGGTGTGCCGAGGTTGCGGAAAGTTGCGGTACGGGTGTGCTGAGGTTGCGGAAAGTTGCGGTACGAGGGTGCGAGGTTGCGGAAAGTTGCGGTACGAGGGTGCCGAGGTTGCGGAAAGTTGCGGTACGAGGGTGCCCAAGTTGCGGACTTATGCGGAACGGGGGTGCCGAGGTTGCGGACTTATGCGGAACGAGGGTGCCGAGGTTGCGGACTTATGCGGAACGAGGGCGCCCAAATTGCGCACAGTTGCGGACGGATGCGGAAAATATCACGCAACAGAGGTTTACCCGCCTGCCACCCCAGTACTTTTACGACGGTTCTGTGTTATGCCTTGGCCTATGTCGTTTTACGTCGTTCTCGTGCCAAAATGGCATATACATTTGTTTTAGAGCTTATTGTACTATTTAATTAGTGAGGCAAACGATATGCCATATATTCCTCTCACATTCCCAACAATCCCAAGTACTTGGCTAAGTCAGACAAGGAACTTTGCGGACAGCTGGGCATA